>NC_057797.1:734419200-734438875 GCF_018294505.1 Triticum aestivum | reverse complement strand
CCGAGTGAGAGGGTTGCTCTTCACTCGGTAGGATTTTTGTAACTTAGGCGAGCACAGGGCTGCAGCTAAGCCCCCGAGTGAGAGGGTTGCTCTTCACTCGGTAGGATTTTTGTAACTTAGGCGAGCACAGGGATGCAGCTAAGCCCCCGAGTGAGAGGGTTGCTCCTCACTCGGTAGGATTTTTATAACTTAGGCGAGTGCTTGGACTGCAGCTAAGCCTCCGAGTGAGAGGGTTGCTCTTCACTCGGTAGGATTTTTGTAACTTAGGCGAGTGCTTGGACTGCAGCTAAGACCCCGAGTGGAAGGCTGGCTTACCACTCGGTAGGATTTTGATAACTTAGGCGAAACGGATTCGCAGCTAAGCCTCCGAGTGGGAGCCTGGCTCACCACTCGGTAGGATTTTTACAAACATAGGAGAAACGGATTCGCAGCTAAGTCACCCACTGAGGGGGAATTTTATGTGGACAAAAATAAAAAAGTGACAGAAATTATGGAGGAACTATGACACTATTATTTTGAGGTCCATGAACTACAGAAGTATTTTATTGCAACTCATCCGAGTGATAAAACTTAAGTGTAAAATGGGCGGAGTAGCTCCGCGTTCCAAGCTCGGGGCTCGTCGATATTATGCTCGACGTTGTAAAGACGGTACGCCCCGTTGTGGAGAACCTTGGTGACAATGAAGGGGCCTTCCCAAGAAGGAGCAAGCTTGTGTGGTTTGTGCTGATCCACTCGGAGAACTAAATCTCCTTCCTGGAAGGCTCGACCTCTCACGTTTCTAGCGTGGAAACGACGCAAATCTTGTTGATAGATGGTCGAGCGGATCAGAGCCATCTCCCTTTCTTCCTCTAAAAGGTCGACTGCGTCTTGCCGCGCTTGTTCAGCCTCTGCTTCGTTGTAGATTTCAACTCGAGGAGCATTGTGGAGAAGATCACTCGGCAAGACTGCTTCAGCTCCGTAGACCAAGAAGAATGGAGTTCTTCCGGTCGACCGATTAGGTGTGGTCCGCAGTCCCCAGAGTACTGAGGGAAGTTCGTCGACCCAAGCTCCAGCCGCGTGTTTGAGATCATGCATCAGTCGAGGCTTCAATCCCTTAAGAATCAGTCCATTAGCTCGCTCTGCTTGTCCATTCGACTGCGGATGGGCGACTGAAGCGTAGTCGACCCGTGTGCCCTGGGAGTTGCAGAAAGCTCTGAATTCCTCTGAGTCAAAGTTCGACCCATTATCCGTAATGATGCTGCGTGGGACTCCATATCTGAATATTAGTTCCCTGATGAAGCTAACAGCAGTACCGGTGTCAAGGCTCTTGATTGGTTTAGCCTCGATCCACTTGGTGAACTTGTCGACTGCCACCAGTACATGCGTGAAGCCACTTCGTCCTGTTCTCAAAGGACCGACCATGTCCAATCCCCATACCGCGAAAGGCCAGACGAGTGGGATGGTCTTCAGAGCCGACGCAGGCTTGTGCGACATATTCGAGTAGAATTGACATCCCTCGCACTTATCCACTATCTCTTTTGCCATCTCATTCGCCTTTGGCCAGTAAAATCCGGCTCGGTATGCTTTGGCCACGATGGTCCGAGAGGACGCATGATGACCACAGGTCCCCGAGTGAATATCATTGAGGATGAGTCAACCTTCTTCTGGTGTTATGCACTTCTGACCAACTCCAGTCGCGCTTTCTCTGTATAATTGTCCTTTGATTACGGTAAAGGCCTTAGATCGACGGACGATCTGTTGAGCCTCTTCCTCATCCTCCGGAAGCTCTTTTCTCAGGATATATGCGACATACGGAATCGTCCAGTCGGGAATGACCACCAAAACCTCCATGATCAAGTCGACCACCGCTGGGACTTCAACTTCAGTCGGATCTGTGGCACTCTTGGGCTGTGGAGTTTCTTCGGTGAAAGGATCTTCTTTGACTGACGGAGTGTGTATATGCTCCAAGAACACACCACTCGGAATGGCTTCTCTCTTGGAACCTATCTTTGCTAGATCATCAGCTGCTTGATTTTTCAGTCGGGGTATATGATGGAGCTCCAACCCCTCGAACTTCTTTTCCAGCTTCCTCACTGCACTGCAGTATCCAGTCATGGCTGGGCTTCTCACGTCCCACTCTTTCATCACCTGATTGACCACTAAATCCGAGTCGCCATAGACCATCAGGCGACGGACGCCGAGTGAAATGTCCATGCGCAACCCATATAAGAGGGCCTCATATTCTGCCTCATTGTTGGAGGAATCAAAGTGAATCTGGAGCACATATCTGAGCTTATCTCCTCTGGGGGAAACCAGGACAACCCCAGCACCGGAACCATTCAACATCTTAGAGCCATCAAAGAACATGGTCCAATGCTCCGAGTGAACTTCAGTCGGCTGCTGTTGTTCAATCCACTCGGCAAGGAAGTCTGCTATTGCCTGGGACTTAATGGCTTTCTTTGCCTCAAACTTGATATCAAGGGGAAGAAGTTCAATCGCCCATTTGGCCACTCGACCAGTTGCATCCCTGTTGTGCAAAATCTCTGATAGTGGAGCGTCGCTGACGACTGTGATGGAATGATCAGAGAAATAATGAGCAACCTTCTTTGTGGTCATGTATATTCCATATAAAAGCTTCTGATAATGAGGATATCTCTGCTTGGATGGAGTCAAGACTTCAGACAAATAATACACTGGGCGCTGAACTTTGAGGGCTTTTCCTTCTTCTTCCCGCTCGACCGTTAGCACAGTACTGACGACTTGTCCTGTGGCTGCGATATAGAGCAACAGAGGCTCTTTGCTGATTGGAGCAGCAAGCACCGGCTGGGTGGAGAGCAGAGCTTTTAGCTCGGCAAATGCTGCATCAGCTTCTGGAGTCCACTCGAACTTGTCTGTCTTCTTCATCAGTCGGTAAAGAGGCAATGCCTTTTCACCGAGTCGTGAGATGAATCGACTTAATGCGGCCAAGCATCCAGTAAGCTTCTGGACATCGTGCACTCGCACAGGGTGTTTCATTCGGAGAATAGTGCCAATCTTCTCTGGGTTAGCGTCGATTCCCCGTTCGGAAACGAGAAAACCGAGTAACTTGCCACCAGGAACTCCAAATGTGCACTTCGATGGATTGAGCTTGATATCGTACCTTCTGAGGTTGGCAAATGTTTCGGCGAGATCAGCGAGCAGGTCGGAACCTTTTCGCGACTTGACAACGATATCATCCATATATGCTTCCACATTCCGACTGATTTGAGTGAGTAGACACTTCTGAATCATTCGCATAATTGTGGCTCCGGCATTCTTGAGGCCGAATGGCATGGTGATATAGCAGAAGCACCCGAATGGAGTGATGAAAGCTGTTTTTACCTCGTCGGGTCCGTACAGACGGATCTGGTGGTACCCGGAGTAGGCATCTAAAAAAGATAGCCTCTCACATCCTGCGGTCGAGTCAACAATTTGATCTATGCGAGGGAGAGGAAAATGATCTTTCGGGCAGGCCCGGTTGATGTGCTTGAAATCAATGCACATTCGGAGCGACTTGTCCTTCTTAGGAACCATGACGACATTAGCGAGCCACTCGGAGTGGTATATCTCTCGGATAAATCCTGCCGCCAACAGTCGAGCCACTTCTTCGCCAATGGCTTTTCTCTTCTGGATGGCGGACCGCCGAAGATGTTCTTTGACTGGTTTGGCAGATGAGTCAACTCTTAGGCGATGCTCAGCCAGTCCCCTGGGAACACTTGGCATGTCAGCGGGCTTCCATGCAAAAATGTCCCAGTTCTCACGGAGGAACTGGATGAGCGCTTCTTCCTATTTTGGGTCGAGTGTCGTGGAGATGCGGGTCGGAGCTGCTTCGGGGTCGGTCGGGTGAATGTGAACAGGCTTCGTCTCACCGGACGACTGGAATGCAGACTCTGTGGCGGGCTTCTTGGATCGCAGCAAGTCACTCGGATCTGCGTTTTGCTTATATTCTTCAAACTCGACCGCTGTCACCTGGGAATCGGCGATCTTGGAGCCCTTCTGAAAGCACTCTTCTGCCTTTTTCCGATCACCGGTGACAGTGATCACTCCTTTGGGGCCGGGCATCTTCAATTTGAGGTACACGTAGCATGGTCGAGCCATAAACCGTGCGTAAGCTGGTCTCCCCAAAATGGCATGATATGCACTCTGAAAATCCACGACCTCAAACGCCAACTTTTCTTTGCGAAAATGCTTCGAATCACCAAACACCACGTCCAAAGCTATCTGGCCGAGTGACTCGGCCTTCTTCCCTGGTATAACTCCATGAAAGCTCATGTTACTAGTGCTCAGTCGGGACATCGGAATGCCCATACCTTTCAATGTGTCTGCATACAATAAGTTCAGCCCACTTCCACCATCCATCAGCACTTTTGTCAGTCGAGTGCCTTCGACAACTGGATCGACCACCAAAGCTTGCCTCCCAGGGGTGGCAATATGAGTCGGGTGATCAGATTGGTCGAATGTGACGGGTGTTTGAGACCACTTCAGATAATTTGCTTTTGCGGGGGCAACCATGTTCACCTCTCGGTTAATCACTTTCAGTCGACTTCTGCTTTCCACATCTGCAAAGATCATCAGAGTGGAGTTGATATGAGGATATCCTCCCTCACTGTCCTCCTTGTCTTCGGCCTTGTCCGACTCCTTCTCCTTGTCCTTAGACTGTTTTCCCTGAAACTGCTGGATCAGGAGTCGACATTGGCGAGTGGTGTGCTTCGGGTAGATGATATTCCCCTCTTCGTCTTTCTTCGTATGGATGTGACATGGCATATCCATTACGTCGTTCCCTTCTTTATCCTTTACCTTCTTGGGGTTCCAGGATCCTTTTGGTTTCCCCTTAAACTTTCCTTGAGTCACGGCCAGAGCCTCTCCAGGAGCTGCCGGTTCAGCCTTCCGCTTCTGTTTCCGACTGGTGTTTCCTTTTTCCGACTGACTCGGCTTGTGCTTGCCGCTTCGGGGTCGGTCTTCTTCTTTGCCGTTGGCGTACTTGGTAGCAATCTCCATCATCCGACTCAAGGTCATGTCACCGGTTCGACCAAACTTCAAACTCAGTTCTCTCTTCTTGACGCCGTCTTTGAAGGCGCAGACTGCCTGATGATCGGACACATTCTCCACAGTGTGGTGCAAAGTGATCCACCTCTGAATATACTCTCTGAGAGTCTCATTAGTTTTCTGCATGCAGACTTGCAACTCTGTCAATCCAGCTGGTCGCTTGCAAGTTCCTTCAAACGTCCTGACGAACACTCGGGACAGGTCTTCCCAAGTGTAAATGCTGCTAGGAGGTAACTGAGTCAACCATGCCCTGGCAGAACCTTCCAACATGAGGGGCAAATGCTTCATGGCCACCTTGTCGTTTCCACCACCAATCTGAACTGCCACTCGGTAGTCTTCAAGCCAAGTTTCAGGCTTAGACTCACCAGTGAACTTGCTGACTCCTGTTGCCAACCTGAAATTGGGAGGGATAACTGCGGCTCTGATAGCTCTGCTGAAACATTCAGGACCAGAAACATGCACTCGACTGCTTGTGGGTACATCTCTGTCGAGTCCACCTCGATGGGCTCTGTTCCGGTCAACCAACCCTTGCACGATAATGGATCGCGCGTCGAAGCCTGGTTCTCTGGGGTCGACTGGAACCCTACGCCCTGTACTGTACTGACGCCTATCATCTGGCTGCCGAGGAGCGTAAGACCCACCCCTCGGAGGGGAATAGGGCACTCGACGCCTATCATCTCGGTCGAGTCTGTCGCCATATTGATCTCGTCGATTCTCGCGCCCTTCACGCCGCGGAGGCGATCTGGGGCTATGAGCCCACTGAACCGTATTCACAGTGACGGATCGACTATGAATTCTGTTGCGCGACTGAGACATGGCTGAATTCTGATCTCCTGCTGCCCGGAGCAGATCCCTGATCTGCAGCAAACCTCTGCCAGCTTCCGACTGCGAAGGCTGGATGGACTCTGCTATACGGGTCGCAGCTGCTAAATTCTGAATTGGGGTTTGATATACCTGAGTCGGCGGGAAGAGTTGACGTCGACTGTTGTCGGGAACTCGTTGCCGCGCGCGCTTGTCGAGAGCTCGCTGAAGGTTCTCCAGTCGAGTGCGCTCGGCCAAATTGGCCAGACACGCCTCCTCCAAGGCACGAGCCTCGGGGGTTTCTCCTGCGATGGGAATACGCAGGGGATCCTCGTTCCTGCGGCGAAGTTCCTCTCTTTGCAGAGAGTCGAGTGGCTCGGGCTGGTACTCTTCGTAGCCTCGTGTAGGGTCGCCGCCGTCACCTGCTCCACCACCACGGGCGAAGCCAGGGGGACTGTGGGGCCCGTCGACCATCAAGATTTCCGCCGCTGGATCACTGCTACCGCACTCGTAGAGAGGTTCGTCGGGCTCGATTGCCGCAACTTGGGTGGTGGCCGATTGGTGAGCCACCGCGTGCCTCACCCATCGCTGAAGCCTCGACCGGCCCGAGCGCTTGCGCTGGCGGGATACCGGGAGGGTGGACGATGGAGGGGCCGACCGATACTGGGTCGACGGTTGCCGCAGCAGAACGCCGCGGACATATGCACGAAAATGCGTCGCACCGCGGACGGGGAGCGCATCAACGTCGAGTGGAGCCTCCTGGAGCCATGCGGAGTCGTCGGCGATGAAGGTGAGAGTGCCGAGACGGATCTCTTGACCCTCGACCAAAACTCCAGCAGACACCATGATGAAAGTACTCGGAAGAATCGCAACTTCTCCACAAAATCGCTAAAACACCCGCCCCACGGTCGGCGCCAACTGTCGTGGTTCTAAGCCTGACAGTAGAGTGGGGGGTAGGTATGGAGAGGCAAGGTCCTAGCTATGGAGAGGTTGTAAACACAAGGGATGTACGAGTTCAGGCCCTTCTCGGAAGAAGTAATAGCCCTACGTCTCGGAGCCCGGAGGCGGTCGAGTGGATTATGAGTATATGAGTTACAAGGTGCCGAACCCCTCTGCCTGTGGAGGGGGGTGGCTTATATAGAGTGCGCCAGGACCCCAGCCAGCCCACGCAGGAGAGGGTTTAAGGTGAGTTAAGTCTGGGGTGTTACTGGTAACGCCCCACATAAAGTGCCTTTACTATCATAAAGCCTACTTGATTACAGGCCGTTGCAGTGCAGAGTGCCTTTTGACTTTCCGGTGGTCGAGTGAGTCTTCGTGGTCGAGTCCTTCAAGTCAGTCGAGTGTGTCCCTCGTTGGTCGACTGGAAGGTGACTTCTTCTAAGGGTGTCCTTGGGTAAGGTACTTAGATCAGGTCCATGACCCTACCCTAGGTACATAACCCCATCAGTTGTCCTCGAATGAGTAAATTATGCAACCATCATGCTCACACAATAAAATGACAAATGAAATATGTGGCAAAGCATGCCCAAACAATTCTAGCATCTATCAAGCTATTTGCGATGACTAGGTCATCTATATATGAGTATATTGACTTAGGAGTCAAATGAGAACATTTGATCATAGGTCATACTCATCGTTTATGCACAAGTGGGGTTACCACTTTTACATAAAGCGTTGTTGTTTTCACACCATTAGAGTTGCTTTAACTCAATTGTTAGAGTAAAGCTCCCCCTAGATGTGAGATCCCCCCTAAGAGGGATGAACTAACCTTGGGTTTTGTCGATGATGACTTCATGTAGGTGTTGAAGATGTGGATGCTCTAAGTTGATGTAGATCATTCGGAGCTATCCTTTGGAGTGAATTGCAGTTTTAATACCTACACGGGTTAGTCCCACAAGGAACAAACAAGGATATCCATAGACATAGAGTGATGCACACACAAGATGATGTCTATGAAAGCTTTAGGTTACCTTGTCCCTTGTCTTACTAACAAGAGGGTTTGTGACTCCTTGAACTAGTGCAAGATGTGGAAGTTGATGGCACTTGTTCTTGCCAAAATGATAAGTGAGGGAGTCCTGGATTAGGGGGTCTCCAAACAGCCGGACTATCTCCATCGGCCGGACTATTAGACTATGAAGATACAAGATTGAAGACTTCGTCTCGTGTCCGGATGGGACTCTACTTGGCGTGGAAGGCAAGCTAGGAAATACGGATATGGATATCTCTCCTCCTTTGTAACCGACCTTGTGTAACCCTAACTCTCTCCGGTGTCTATATAAACCAAAGGGTTTTAGTCCGTAGGACAACAATCACAACATACAATCATACCATAGGCTAGCTTCTAGGGTTTAGCCTCTCTGATCTCGTGGTAGATCTACTCTTATACTACCCATATCATCAATATTAATCAAGCAGGACGTAGGGTTTTACCTCCATCAAGAGGGCCTGAACCTGGGTAAAACATCGTGTTCCCTGCCTCCTGCTACCATCCGGCCTAGACGCACAGTTCGGGACCCCCTACCCGAGATCCGACGGTTTTGACACCGACATTGGTGCTTTCATTGAGAGTTCCGCTGTGCCGTCGCCACCAGGAAGGCTGTCTCATCCCGTCTTTAAAGACGGCACTATTGCTAAGGGAGCTTTGGCTATCGGCCAAACTCTCCGGCTAGGTGGTTTTCTTATGACCGCCTGTTCGGCCGCTGCGGCGACGATGACTTCTCGGGTCATCGAAAGCAATCTTCACGTCAATTCGGAACTCACCGAGCAGTTAGATCCAATGGAGCTATGTTCCCTGAACGAGCTCTTGGATCACATCGCCGCCCTGGGAGTCGCTACAGACTACGATCAGATTGGGCCTAAACCCGATCTGAGAGAGATCAACTCTCCCCAGGTCACCCATTACGTTGTAGTGGTGGAGGAACAATGCGGCAACCCTTCATCTATCTTAAGGACTAGCTATGTCCGGATTCCTGATCCCTCCAAGTCGGATACCTGTGGAGGGGAGGACATCGCTCAAGGCCTGAACCTAGAATCAGGCAGCGGACTAGATTTATCGAAAAACATCCAAGAATCCAAACTTCCGAGTTCGGAAACTCCTTTGCCCCTGAGTCTCATATTGGGTGAGGATTCGGATTCAATTCCACCCACCCACCCAAACATACGCGATCTATTCCAAATTAGGCAAGAGCCCGAAGAAACAGTACACCATTACTGGGCCAGATTCCTCCTGGTCATGAACAGGATAAAGGACTGCCGCGAGGAAGACGCAATTTCATTCTTCTGCAATAATTGCATGGACAAGGGAATCCTCAACGCCATAAGGCGCCGCGAAATTACGCGCTTTGCCGACTTGGTGTCCATAGTACGAAAGTACTGTGCGATGGAAAGCGCCTGGAAAACCGGAATAAAATTTTGGGATAATCCGGACCTGAATACAAACCTAGACTGAAATAAAAGGGTGCATTATCACAATACACCTGGGTTAACTACCAAAAAGCAAAATCCCTCTACGGGGCAAGGAACCGTACTGGAGGGATGGCTCAACGGACCTTGCAAAATTCATAGTACAACGGATGCAATACGAACGCATAGCCTTAGAGCAGGTTGGATACTCCGGCAGGTGGCCAAAAGTGGTGAGGATCTACTCCTCCCAAAAACCATAGAGCACCATCCCGTGGACAACAATACGGTGTTAACGGTCTTTGAGACCTTCGCGCCAAATGATAGATGCAAGCGAACACTCTGCAGCATGGCCGAAATCTGCCACATAGTAGAAATAAATCCTTGGAGTGACACGGCTATTACCTTCAATGCCAGTGAAGAACCCAAATTTCGAAGAGCCCGAGCACCAGCCGCACTGGTCCTCAGTCCAATCGTGGACGGCTTTCGACTCACCAAGGTACTCATGGACGGAGGCAGCCGATTAAACCTCATCTATGAGGAAACTCTTCAAAAGATGGAAATAGACTGGAGCCGCATTGAGCAAAGTAGCACAACCTTTAGAGGAATCATCCCCAGTCGGGAAGCATGCTGTGCTGGAAAAATCACACTAGATGTGGTATTCGGCACGCCGGATAATTACAGGTCCGAAGAAATTACATACCAAGTGGCCCCGTTCAGCAGCAGATACCACGCTCTACTAGGGCGGGAGGCGTTTACAATATTCCATGCCATACCCCACTACGGGTACATGAAGCTCAAAATGCCCGGGCCCAACAGAATCATCACTCTTGCTAGTGATCCGGACATAGCACTCCGCGCCAAAAATAAGACAGTCGCACTGGCCCTCGAGGCACTATCCGAAGCCCTAGTGGCCGAGGAACTAACTGCGCTGCGCTCCATGGTGAAAAGGGACGATGTGATACTCGATAAAGATCCAAGTCCACCTCCTTTAAACCGGCAGACGAAATAGTCAAATTCCAAGTCCATCCAATGGACCCTACAAAAACAGCTTCCATCGGGGCACAATTAAACCCTGATGTCAACGCCGCACTACGAGAGTTCCTACGCGAGAATTGGGACTTTTTTGCCTGGCACCCTTCAGACATGCCAGGAATCCCATGCAGGCTGGCTGAGCACAGCCTAAATATCCTAAAAGGATTCAACCCAGTAAAGCAGGCTCTTCTCCGAGCCTAAGAGACAAGCCATGGGAGAGGAACTAGCCAAGCTATTGGAGGCTGGAATCATCAGAGACAGAAAACATCCGAACTGGCTAGCAAACCTGGTGATGGTACCAAAGAAGGACAAATCCTGGTGCTTGTGCGTCGATTTTAAGGACCTTAACAAGGCCTGCCCAAAGGATCCCTTCCCCCTCCCCCGCATCGATCAAATCATCGATGCTACCGCAGGACATGATTCATTGTGTTTCCTTGACGCATACCCCGGCTACCATCAAATTAAAATGGCGGAGCCAGACCAAGCCGCAACGGCATTCATCACACCATACGGCCCATTCTGCTTTAACACAATGCCCTTCGGGCTCAAAAATGCCGGCGCAACATATCAGCGCATGATTCAGACATGTCTGGCAAACCAGATCGGCAAAACAGTGGAGGCATACGTGGATGACGTGGTCGTTAAAACCAAGCATGTCAAAACTCTAGTAGACGACTTGAGGCTCACATTCGACAACCTCCGAACATATGACATCAAGCTCAATCCGGAAAAATGCGTTTTCGGCGTACCAGCCGGAAAGCTCCTGGGATTCATTGTCTCCAGTAGAGGTATTGAAGCTAATCCGGCCAAAATCCGAGCGTTGTCACAGTTGGGTACCCCAACAGACCTCAAACAAATACAAAAATTGACTGGATGCGTGGCGGCTCTAAGCCGCTTTATCTCCCGCTTGGGAGAAAAGGCATTACCCCTTTATCGCCTCCTCCGGCGCACCGAACACTTCGAGTGGACGGATGCCGCCTCGGCCGAACTCAACGAAATAAAAGTCATATTGGCAACAAACCCAGTCCTGGCCGCGCCAAACATTGGCGAACCAATGCTATTATACATTGCGGCAACTCATCAAGTAGTAAGCGCAGTGCTCGTCGTCGAGCGAGAAGTGGACGGACAGAAATTCCCCCTTCAAAAGCCGGTTTACTATGTGTCCACTGTCCTTACTCCATGCAAATCACGGTACCCGCATTATCAAAAGATAGCATACGCGGTATTTATGGCATCCCGGAAGCTGCGACACTACTTTCAAGAGTGTTCGATAACGGTAGCCTCGGAAGTACCACTTAACGATATTATAAACAACTGCGACGCGACGGGCCAGATTGCCAAATGGGCCATTGAGCTCCTCCCGTTCGACATAACTTACAAGCCACGGCGAGCTATTTTTGGCTGACCTCGTCGCTGAGTGGACGGAAGCCGAACTCCCTAAAGAGTACGGCACATATTCAAATTGGATCATGCACTTCGACGGCTCCAAAATGTTGGCTGGTCTGGGGGCTGGTGTTGTTTTGACGTCCCCAATAGAAGACACCATTCAATATGTACTACAGATAATGTATACGGACTCCAACAACGCAGCCGAATATGAGGCCCTTCTACATGGTCTCCGGATGGCAGTATCCATGGGCATTCAACGCCTAGAGGTGCGCGGGGATTCGAACCTCGCGATATCCCAAATAAATGGAGACTTTGACGCCAAGGATCCAAAAATGGCAGCTTATCGCAATGTCGTCCTAAAAATGTCAGCTCGGTTCGAGGGGCTCGAATTTCACCATGTGGCTCGGGAAAACAATCAGGCGGCGGATATCCTCGCCCGCATCGGCGCAAAACGCGACGCGGTCCCTCCCAACATATTTCTGGAAAGGCTTTTCAAGCCATCCGTAACATGGGAAGGGGACACCGGTAACAACAGTCCGGACCCAGCCAAAATACCCGATACCAAACTCTCTGACACAATCGGAGGCTCCGCCACTGAAATAACACATTCATCCCACGAAATAATGGCCATTATTGCCCCATGGACAAAACCATTCCTGGCCTATCTAACTAGACACGAACTTCCAGAGGACCAAAATGAGGCACGCTGCATAGTGCGGCGACCCAAGGCCTACAGGGTCCATGAGGGAGAATTGTACAAAAAAAGTGCTACCGGAGTCCTTCAAAGGTGCATCTCTGAAGAGGAAGGAAGGAACCTTTTGGCAAAAATTCACGCCGGACTCGGCGGTCATCACGCCGCAGCCCGAGCTCTTGTAAGCAAGGCCTTCCGTACAGGATTCTATTGGCCAACGGCCCGGGCAGATGCATATGACTTGGTCCAGCGTTGTGCCGGTTGCCAGCTCTTTGCAAATCAAAGCCACATGCCACCCACTGCCCTCCAAACAATCCCCATTACATGGCCCTTCGCGGTTTAGGGGCTTGACATGGTTGGACCCCTTAAAAGGGGAACCCATAAGAAAAGAAATACTTATTGGTCATGGTGGATAAATTCACCAAATGGATAGAGGCTAAACCGGTTAAAACAGCCGAATCCGGACCGGTGATAGATTTCATATCCGGGGTTGTACACCATTACGGCGTCCCCCACAGCATCATCACTGATAACGGCACGAACTTCACGGCCGACGAGGTAAAACTCTGGTGCAGCAAAATGGGCATCAAGCTCGAGTATGCTTCAGTCTATCACCCACAAACCAATGGCCAAGTCGAACGAGCAAATGGTCTTATAATGAGCGGCATTAAACCCAGATTAGTGCGATCCTTAACGGAGTTTGACACGCACTGGGTAGAGGAGCACGACTCCGTACTCTGGGGGCTACGGACCATGCCGAATCGTAGTACCGGATATACACCGTTTTTTATGGTGTACGGTGCAGAGGCAGTCCTATCCTGTGACATAATTCATGACTGACCTCGAGTGTGCATGTACGAAGAAAGAGAAGCCGAGCTCGATCGGTAGGACAGTCTGGACACCTTGGAGGAAGAGCGCGACATAGCCAAAGCCCGTTCCGCATTTTACCAGCAACTGGCTCGCAGATACCAAAGCAGAGAAGTACGGGCCAAAACTTATAACGTTGGTGAACTAGTTCTACGGCTGCCGGATAAGAAAAAGAACAAGCTCGAGCCCAAATGGGAAGGTCCCTTCATTATCGACCAAGTTCTGACCGGTGGAGCGTACCGACTGCGGGATGCATCGACTAGTCGACTCGAGCCGAACCCATGGAATGCAGCCAGGCTTCGAAGATTCTACGCTTAGCACCGGACTCTATGTTAGTCCCCTCCCTTTGTCCATTTTCTGCATATGCATCATCTGTCTTGTTTCCCTTTCTTTCTTTTATTTCTCTAGGCCTTCAAGGTTCACCTTGTGTCTCACTCGTACATTACAGATGCGCTAGCCGCACTCTTCATACCTGGGGGCTTCTTTCACAGAAGCTTACGTTATTTACCTGGGCCTCACGCCCAACACATATGTTATACTTCCGCATGTACCTTTTTTCACCATTATATGCATCGATATGACTTAAGTTTTGGCCAAGCTGGGTTGCCTGGCTCTTGTATTTATGCCCTACGTTCCCGTTAATTCGGCTAGGGTATAAGGGGAGCACCTCTGCGATTGTTACCACCGGGTCAGCCGGACGTGTACCTCAGACTGGGTGAAGCCGAAAGCTAGCGTTCTTAAGGGAATATTCGGTCGGTGAACAAAAGATGACTTTTATTATTCATATCTGCCCCCAGATGATTTTTCTGCGCTTCTTATCGCAGTCCGGACATGCACTTTAGGGCATGCTTACCCAGGGAAAGGAATCCTTAACGGAACTATTCTCCCTGGAAGATGTTTCTTACTACCCATGTAATATAACATAACTAGTTGGGCACTTGTCTGATAAAGCACTAATGACCCCTACGCCTCGTCTCCATGCATGCCCCGGTTCTTACATAACCGAGAGGGTATGCGGATACACTCAGGACCGTTGGGTCCCGAGGTTGAAGCGAAAAGGTCCGCCATGACAAACGATCTACAATCCAGCTAGAAGGTATTATACATGTCACTTTAAAATTGCATAGTCAATTTGACTGGTTGAATTTCTCTTCAATACCATCCAATAGGATGTCTAGTCTACAGTCCTGTTGGGAATACTTTGCGGCCAATTCTACTTGGCCGTACACTAAGCTCATAGGGATCTCCTTCCCATCAGGCCCCACAGGTCCGACTTCGGCCATGTGGTTCAGATCAGCCTTCGTGTACCGTGTCTTCACCATTGCCCAGGATTCCCTGGCGCCCTGACGACAGGCCGATATCTTCCATAATCGGAAGCGCCGTCGTGCTCCCTTTAGCTTTTCTGCAAGCTCTCCAAGGCCTTCGGGTATGGAGACGGATGGCCACAAGGCCTGGGCGACGCCTTGCATCACCTGCCGAACTCGTTCGTGCAGCTGTGAGAGCTCGGGAAGAAGGTCACCCGTTGAACCGGGCATTTCCTCGGCAGGACTACCTGTTAGCATACCTACAGACATAACTTTGTCAGCCAGCCTACTCGCCAAACTCTTTTTCAAAGTTCATTCAAGCACTTACTAAATATGCCGCGTCAAAGCTACCGATTCTTCTTAACAGAGTCCGACAGTTGGGCACAAACATCTTTTAGTTCCACGCCCAGCTTGGTGTTGGCATCTAGGAGATCATTCTTGTCCTACCTCACCCTCGTAAGCACGCTCTCACCGGCCTTCAGCTGGCGTATGAGCTGTTGCTTATCCGGATTTACTCCAGTGTCATCTACAATTTTATCGTCAGATCTGCATATATGCCGCATTCTAATATGATATTTATCATTCGAAGGATAGGTTACTAGAGGGGGTCTCTTTCGGCTCCCCTACTGTGGCCAGTGCGGCCTGAAGTTGGGCTTTGCACTCTTCCAGCTCCTGGGAAAGTTGAGTATTCTTTTCTGTAAGAACCTGCATAACAAATGATCCTTAAATCAGTTATCCTAACTATTTCAAGTCTCATGGGCTACTGATATATATAATCATCAAATTTTCTCACCCGTATGTCTTTTACATACTGCTCCGTGGCTCTGGCTAGACCATTTTGAGCGGCACGGAGGTGCGCGTCTCCCAAGTTGAAGGCATCCAATGCCTCTTGGGAGAAACAAGTGTCACGAAGAATAGTCCGGCGACGCCTGTGGTTCATGGCACTTTCCACCTCGAAATGGGTGGCGGACAGTTTATCCGCGTCCTCTGTCGGAGGAGCACCCAGCGCATGCCTTGTATTCGTTCCCGCCTCCGAACCCGGCCTTGGAGCCTGGCTTGTGGATGCGTGATTTGGTAGCTTCTCCGGCGAGCGCTCTTTTTCCTGAAAAAAGGCATGGACGTTAATATGCCTCTGAGAATAATGTCTTGCAATAAAGACGGTGCATCGTACCGCTGTGTTGGTGTCTCAATCCGGACTGCGGGTCTTTTCAGCCTGCCTGGCCTCGCGGCCCCTTGTTGGCCAGTCGCCGCAGGCTCGTCCTTCTGCCTCGAGGACCTCCCCTGCAAAACATGGCTGTTATACGGCAATCAAAAACATGCAAGGACGGATCCCTTTTTGAAGTACTGGGACTTCGGTCTTAGTCACCTGTGAGGCTGGAACTAGCCCAGGGTAATCGGCCGTAATGGCCACCAAAGCATTGTCATTGCTCGATTGGTAAAACACCCCATCAATCAGCTCCACAGATATGTCCGGATCCTCTTGAGAGGCCGGGTCGAGGGACCGTCCATGGTCCTCGGCTTGTGGAGGGGGGTTGTTTATCTCCCTTATAGCCTGGCGCAGTTCCTACATAGAAATCGCTAGACTGAATACTTAACTGCGGAAATATGAAACGGGTGGGCGAGAAAAGTGTAACGCCCTCGATGCGGCTATATCCCCCACGTGTCGAAGCACGACTTAGAGGCATAACTGCATTGAAAGCAATGTCGCAAGTGAGGTAATCTTCGCAAACAACCCATGTAATACCATAAGGGAAAAGATACATAGTTGGCTTACAATCGCCACTTCACACAAATACATGAATAAAGCATTACATCATCCAAATACAATCAAGGTCCGACTACGGAACCAAAATAAAAGAAGACTACCCCAAAAGCTACACAGATCCCCGATCGACCCGACTGGGCTCCTCTACTGATCAACTAGAACGAAACAAGACAAAGGACAAGATCTTCATCGAGCTCCTCCTTGAGCTGGGTTGCGTCACCCGCTCGGGAACATCGGCACCTGCAAACTGGTTTTGGAAGTATCTGTGAGTCACGGGGACTCAGCAATCTCACACCCTCGCGATCAAGACTATTTAAGATTATTGGTAAGGTAAACGTAGGAGGTGCAGCTGCAGCAAGAGACTAGCATATATGGTGGCTAACATACGCAAAAGAGAGCGAGAAGAGAAGGAAAGCACGATCGAACAACTATGATCAAGAAGTGATCCTAGAACAACCTACGTCAAGCATAACTCCAACACCGTGTTCACTTCCCGAACCCCGCCGAGAAGAGACCATCACGGTTACGCACGCGGTTGATTCATTTTAATTAAATTAAGGTTCAAGTTATCTACAACCGGAAATTAACAAATTCCCATCTGCCCATAACCGTGGTCACGGCTTTCGAAAGTTCAAATCCGTGCAGGGGTGTCCCAACTTAGCCCATCACAAGCTCTCACAGTCAACGAAGGATATTCCTTCTCCCAAGACATTCTGATCAGACTCGGCATCCAGGTTACAAGACATTTCGACAATGGTAAAACAAGTCCAGCAACACCGCCCGAATGTGCCGACAAATCCCGATAGGAGCTGCACATATCTCGTTCTCAGGGCACACTCAGATGAGACATCCTATGAGTAAAACCAACCCTCAAGTTGCCCCGAGGTGGCCCCGCAGTCTACTCGGTCGAACCAACACTCAGAGGAGCACTGGCCTGGGGGGGTTAAAATAAAGATGACCCTCGAGAGAGCGACTCCCAAGGGAAAAGTAGGTGGTGGTGAGGCAAATGGTAAAACCAAGGATGGGCATTGCTGGAGGAGTTTTATTCCAGGTGAACTATCAAGGGGTTCCCATTATTACCCAACCGCGTAAGGAACGCAAAAATCCGGGAAAATAACACCGACATGACGGAAACTAGGGCGGCAAGAGTGGAACAAAACACCAGGCATAAGGCCGAGCCTTCCACCCTTTACCAAGTATATAGATGCATTAATTAAATAAGATATATTGTGATATCACAACAAGTAAACATGTTCCAACAAGGAACAACATCTCCATGTTCCAACAAGGAACAAACTTCAATCTTCACCTGCAACTAACAACGCTATAAGAGGGGCTGAGCAAAGCGGTAACATAGCCAAACAACGGTTTGCTAGGACAATGTGGGTTAGAGGCTTGGCTTAACAATATGGGAGGCATGATAAGCAAGTGGTAGGTATCGCAGCATAGGCATAGCAAAAGAGCGAGCAACTAGCAAGCAAAGATAGAAGTGATTTCGAGGGTATGGTCGTCTTGCCTGAAATCCCGCAAGGAAGAAGAACGAGTCCATGAAGAAGACAAACGGATGTAGTCGAACGGGTCCTCACAAACGTGATGTTACGGGAACCAACCCGAAGAAGCAAACACCGGAAAGAAGCACACAACATAGTAAACAACCAACACATGAACATGGTATGATATGCGGGATGCGGTATGTGATGCATATGCATGATTTTCAAAGGAATGATAGAACCTGGCCTCAACTTGTAAATTCAAGAGTGCCACTGGAAAGGTGGGGTGATTTCGGTTGAAATCGATATAAAGATCACCGGAATCGGATGATCGGTTTGGAAATATGGCACCGGTCTGCGATAAACAGCAAGTAGCCATCTAAATGCACCAAGATGATTATGCTACAGCACTCAAACATGGCAACACAATACATGACAGAGATCCACTCATAATGCTTGACAAAAGATGAGCACTGAGCTATGGCCACTTCATCCATTAGCAGGTTCAAACAAGCATGGAAAAAATGCAAAACGATAACAGGTTTCAGACTTAGTGAAATTAACACTAGTCTGGAATTTCAGATCAGGTAGCACAATTTAGAGCATGAAAACTACATGCTACAGGAACTTAACATGGCAAAGCAAGGCATGGCATGAAGCTACTCTAAGCACTTATCAAAAGTCCCTTAGTGACCTTGAGCCAAACGGGATCAGAAAATACAATTGCAAGCATGTGAACATGGCAAAAACATAAACAAATTACAGACTTAAGAGAAAAACTGGAGCATGGCAAAACTGTTAGTGAGTAGGCATGTTCACGAGCTCGATGCACTCACTACAGAGCATGGCATGACAAACTAAGCATACACCCATCAAGAATACATATCATAGAAGCTAGACATGGCAAGAAAAACAATATAGCATGCACGGATCAACAACAACATCCTCGGCAAAATCGCTAACAAGTAGACAATCTGCCAGGATTCACGAAATAGCAAAAGTAGATCTCGATTGACTCAAGCTAGAGTGCTCCATAAATGCAAACAAAGACATGGATGGATAGAGCACCACAAGATTAACAAATCATCCTTACTGATCATCCTCAAAAGAGACACGGATCACTAGGAAACAACATGAACATATGGCATATTGATAAAAACAGATCAAGGACTTAGAGAAATTCTAAGTCCCTGAAATCAGCATTAACGAATGCACCACTTTGCAAGCTTGTGCTAGTCATCACACATATCACATAAATACATGGTAACCACCTCTATAAAGATGGCATGGCATATAACAAAACACATGTAGAGCTCAGGAGCATATCATGCACACATTAATCATGGCAAAAATGACAAATAGCTATTTGGTGCAGCAGATCTGACAATTAACTCAAATAGCTCTCTTCCAACAGCATTTCGGGCATCAAGATGAGCTCAAATGAAAATGATGCAACGAGATGAAATGATGTGCTCTCTGAGACGAACATTTTGATATGCTACACGCGCAAAACGGAGCTACGGATGCAGAGTTATGACATGATGAACATGGGCATTTGAATGTGGAAATCTCGGGGACTTAGTAGAAAATATCACCTCCAGACCTAGGGTTCATCCAGTGCGGAAATCGAGGCGGGCCGGATCTTCGCCGGAGTTAGCGCCGGAGCGCGAGGAGACGGTGGCGGGGCTCGAGGTCGCCGGATCCGGTCCGGCCCGACCAGATCCGTAATGAGCGGCGGCGGGGGCGGCCCATGGCGCTTCGGCGGAGGCGGGGCGAGGCACATGGCGGCGGCGGCGGGACATCCGGCGGCGAAGCACCTACCGGCGGCGGCGAAGCACAAGGCGACGGGGCGGCGAAGCAGTCAACGCCGGCGAGGGAGGCGGCGCGACGA
>NC_057797.1:734412821-734418760 GCF_018294505.1 Triticum aestivum | reverse complement strand
CGAGGGAGACGCGGGAGCGGGCGCGGGCTCCCGCAGGGAGGCGGCGGCGAGATGGGCCTGCGCGGGCCCCGGATGGGCTCCGCGGGCCGCGGCGGCGGTGGGACGACGGCGGGACAGGTGGCGGACGCGGAGAGGCTGGAGGCGGCGGCAGCGGTGCTGAGGTGGCATCCCCGGATTGGTCCGGGTGAGGTGGCTGGCCGAGCGGACTTGTCCGGCCGGTGAGGGATTTGTCCGGCGGCGCGGAGAGGAGCGAATTTAGGGTTCATCCGCGAATTTTCGGGGAAGATGACATATATATAGGTAGAGGGAGCTAGGAAGGTCCAAATCAGGTGCGGTTTTCGGCCATGCGATCGTGATCGAACGACCGAGATGATAGAATGGGTTTAGGTGGGTTTTGGGCCAAATTTCAAGGGTGTTTGGCTGCAACACACACGAGGCCTTTTTGGTTCCTCGGTTAACCATTGGAGTATCAAACGAAGTCCAAATGGCACGAAACATGACAGGAGGTCTACCGATAGTAAACCAAGGCCGCATGACAAGTCTCGGTCCAATCCGAAAATGTTTAACACCCGCACACAAAAAGAGGTAGAAAGGGACACCGGGTGACAAGGAGCGCCGGATTGCAAAACGGACAACGGGGAAAATGCTCGGATGCATGAGACGAACATGTATGCAAATGAAATGCACATGATGACATGATATGGAATGCATGACACGCAAGCAATGACAACACAACAACAGCGAATAACTGGAGGACACCTGGCACATCTGTCTCGGGGCGTTACAACACTCCACCACTACGAGAGGATCTCGTCCCGAGATCTAGAATGGCACCGGAGGAACAACGGAAAAGAAAGAGAAGAGGTAAAACTAAGTTGCTCCTTTGACAAATGAGTGAAACCAACGAACCTTGCGAGGTTGAACAAATTCGAGACAGAATACAACGAAGGTGAACAAGGTCGAAAACACTCCTTTAGGAAAGAGGAACAAAGAACATTGCGAAAAACCTTGAGGTTGAAGGCAAGATAAATATTGAAACCACTCCGGTTAAAACAAGATAGAGAAGGAATAAGACTGATATAATTTGGGCAGCACTCCGATTGAAAAGAAAAGGAATTGAATAAGAACTTGATAAGATGAGAAGATACTTGAGCAAAAAGGGCACAACACTCCGGTTAAATGGATAGGCATGAAAAGAGCATGATCTTTGACAAAATGAGATGATTGGTAGAAAGGAGCAACAACACAATGCCTCCGGAACGAAAGAATAGAATATAGATAATTGAAATAAAAGAATGGAGAAGAAAATGCCAACTTCTGCCACAAAAGAACTTGAAAGAGGCATCTTTAGAAGAAGGGTCGAACGAAATTGTTGAAAAACCAACAACGAAAGAATAAACTTGAAATGGGCTTAAGAAATACACCTCAAATTATGAGGTGACAACCTGCCACTCACAGGAAAAAGAAATGGATTGATAAGAACAAGGAGACGAGACGCTATCTCACCGGGAGGATAAATGAAGAACTTGGATCATTGATAAACACCATAAGAGCGACAATCCTTAAAGGAAAGCTTTAGGTGAAATATAACCCAAGATAAATCCAACGAAGGGATTGATGGATTTAAAATACCTCATTCTTAACAACATGTGGAACATGAAACATGAACTCAAATTATCAAGAATGACATAATACCACCTCCAATGATACGGAAGAAAGAATTGCACTCCGGATAGCAAGATGAAGAATGCTTGAGTTCCTCTGAAAAGAATCTCAAAGAACACTTTGAGAAGGAATTAAATCTTTGATGAACCATCATGTAGAACCTTCATGAACAACTCCGGTAACAAAAGGATAACGAAAAAGAAGGAGAAGTTGAAAACACAATGTGAAACCTTGTAATGATTTAGATGAAACTCCGTGGTGATATAATTGAGAGAGCTTGGAACTCCGGGAAAGAAAGATAGAGCATCTCGAACCGAGAATGTGATATGATTAACCACTCCGGAAGCAGGAATTGAATACACTCGATCAAACAAGAATAAGAATTACATTATGCTTATTCTTCACCAATTAAATTGATGACAATCAATGGATTTGGCACACTACTTATTCTCGTAGCAGGGATAAGAGAGATATAACATAAACTTGGGAAGGTCTTCAACGAACAACCGATAGGATTGGAACATCGAATAAATTGATACGATAACAAAGGAAGAGAAATCTTGAATGAACCGCCATAAGAATTGAACATGAAAATAGCAAGAGCACAAATTCACCGGGAAGAATTGGAAAACGAAAGAAGAAACTTGAGAGAATCTAGATACACGAGAACGAAGGGATCACGAACTGATTAGAGATCACTTGAACGAAGCACCGGTAAGATTGGAGAATGATAACTGAAAGCTGAGAATGAATAATATTTGAAAAGATGGCCTTCGGAGGAAAAGAATGGAAATAACTCATGAAATACTCCGGGTGGGTCAAAAGAATTCTCACGATCAAAACAATTATGAGAGGATGGTCTCGAATTAGAACCACGAATCTCTGAGAGAACGGATAAGATATAGAGGTAAAACTATTCTTCGGTCTTCAAATGTTGAGAATGATGATGAGAAACACCACCATGAATTGTTGAGGCACTCCGGAATGAAGAATGGAAAGGTTGATCCAATGATGAAAATAATTTGGAAAATCTTGGAGAAAGACATTTGACTGATGTCAATTCATTCTTACGTCACACATTGAAATGAATTTGAGACTAACTCCGGGAGAATAAGAAGAGTCAGGTAAGATCCTGGAAAAGACCTGTGGGTTAGGGCCCACTCAAAAGAAACACCGTAGAACGATTTAAAAGACATAATGCACCGGTTGAATTAAAAGGCTTGAATGAGATAACATCCTCGAAAAAAGCTTGAACGAAAGCAGAGTGAACACATGAATCTTCGAGATGTCTTGAGCACTCCGAAAGAATTTAATATCGAGAAATGAAATATTATGAGGTGCACCGGTATGAGAAGGCATTTGAAACAAGGAAAGGATATGATCACAAAGTCTGAATTAGTTCCATCGGAGAAGAAAGAGAATGAATAATGATGAACTTGAGGCTCCATTAGAATCTTCCTGAGAATCACCGGATAAGAACATTGACGGAAAAGGAATGGAGAGACTTCCATCAATAAAATGGATACTTGAATAAGAAATCTGGGTCCTTGAAGAAACAAGGGTGGGAGGGTGGGAAAAAACAAAGGCAACTTGGAGACGGAAGAAATGAACACCGTTGAGAAGAACTCATACTTGATCTTGCGGATGTTGAAATGTTCGATCCACTTGAAAAGAAAACACGCCGGTTGAAAAGGATTGACATGACAATATCGATGATCATGAAGAATTGGTATCCACATCGGAGTATGAGAACATCATTTGGGGAAGGTATGGAGTCAACATTTGACTTCGAAGCAACTCGAATACCACAAACCAAACAAAACAAAGGATTGGCTTGCAAAATAAGCCGGAACAAACGTATGATAGAGATTTCGTCCGAAGTTTTCGTGGTGGGGCCTACACGGGCTCGATCGTACAGCACCATCATGTATAAGGCAGTGCACATGACATACGAAGTGTCCCCGAGTCGGCATAGCCAAGGACTCTTTAAGACACAACGAGACCACTGTAAAACCAACCGTGAATAGGCGGACCACTAGACGTCGAACCCCAATTTCATATCATACATCCGTCAGAAAGATATCCTAAGAGCTACTTGAATTCCCACTTATAAACTCCCGAAATTTTCCGGTTATGCAATCAGGTGTTCGGGATACAGGGGAAGCATAATATCTCACCCAAAACTAGCAAATCCTACATCCAGCTGTATCCACCCATCAACACATAACCAAGAAACCTTCAGAAATCATCTACCTCAACCTTCGAAAAGCATCCGTTATACAAGTTATGGCAATACTCCCGAACTCCCGCCCCAGTACTGGGTGGCATCGAGATGGGCCCGCACGGGCCCCGGATGGGCTCCGGGGGCCGCGGCGGCGGTGGGACGACGGTGGGACAGGTGGCGGATGCGGATGGGCTGGAGGCGGCGGCGGTGTTGAGGTGGCATCCTCGGATTGGCCCGGGTGAGGTGGCCGGCCGAGCGGACGTGTCCGGCCGGTGAGGGATTTGTCCGGTGGCACAGAGAGGAGCGGATTTATGGTTCATCCGTGAATATTCGGGGAAGATGACATATATATAGGTAGAGGGAGCTAGGAAGCTCCAAATGAGGTGCGGTTTTCGGCCACGCGATCGTGATCGAATGGCCGATATGATAGAAGGGGTTTTGGTGGGTTTTGGGCCAAATTGGAAGGGTGTTGGGCTGCAACACACACGAGGCCTTTTGGGTTCCTCGGTTAACCGTTGGAGTATCAAACGAAGTTCAAATGGCACGAAACTTGACAGGCAGTCTACCGGTAGTAAACCAAGGCCGCATGACAAGTCTCGGTCCAATCCGAAAACGTTTAACACCCGCACATGAAAAGAGGTAGAAAGGGACATCGGGTGACATAGGAGCGCCGGATTACAAAACGGACAACGAGGAAAATGCTCGGATGCATGAGACGAACATGTATGCAAATGAAATGCACATGATGACATGATATGGAATGCATGACATGCAAGCAATGACAACACAACAACAGCGAATAACTGGAGGACACCTGGCACATCTGTCTCGGGGCGTTACAAAAAGGTCTCTGCTTACCCAGCTCGGAGGATTGTACATAGAAAATCCGCCCTACGGGTTTACATGAAGGAATTCCTCCTCCTATCCCTTGTACAAAGTGGATAAGATCTTTGTTAGATCGACAACCGATCCCGGCCCTTTACGGTTGTAGCGGGTGGCGTCATCCTCCCCGTTGAAATCCCACATGGGGTGGCCTCTATACTGAAGCGGCTGCACCCCCCGCATGATACATATGGCCATGACCTCGATCATGGTCAATCCGGGTCGAGCTAACAAACTTATCCGGCTCATTAGGTAGAGAACGTCCCTGTCATCTTCCTCCACGGGGCTCCGTGGACGCCATCTCCGGCGCTTCTTAAAAGGGTCGTTGTGGAACTCAGGAAGGCTGATCCGAATAGGATCCAGAAGGGGGACGTCTTCTATATAAAACCATTCTGAAGGCCCGTCTTCGGACTTCTTCTTTGGGGTTCTGGACAGGTATCCGGTCCCGGCAACACGCCACACTTCGTGTCACGACCGGTTTTCCGGGTAATAAATTTCCAGAAAAGACCGTCGTGCTCATCAGCCCCAGGATTACTGTTAGCTGATGAGGCTCCAACTTGATACAGAAATTCCAAGCAACATACAAAATATGCAGTACAAGACCATTCTGGCCTGTGAGTACAACAAATGGTTTCTAGTGGTTGATGGCGGAAGCGGTTTGTGGATCATCAGTGTCTATGGGACTCCAATTCCCACAGGAACAGCTGACCAGGTTAACTCCTATCTTCGCGAGGCTGCTATCTCCATTGATTAGGTTCCGGGGCTGTCATCGCGTCACTCCTCTTCGTGCAAGAAAATTTGGCCAAGACAATAGCCAGGGACAAGCCAGTGAGTACTTTGAATGTACTCGCAAACATTATGAACACAGGTATAATATAACCATGATGTGCTGAAAATATTTATGCTCATGACGTCAGTCACAAAAGATAAATAAAACTCTGATGCATGCAAGCAAGTTATTTATAACCATGCAATTACATAGTAGTATTAAAATATATGAAACAAATAACAAGCAATGCCACAGTCGGGCGTCTTGGCGACACCACATAAAGGGCTTTAAAAGAAATGCCACAGTCGGGCGTCTGAGCGACACCACATAAAGGGCTTTAAAAGAAATGCCACAGTCGGGCGTCTGAGCGACACCGCATAAAGGGCTTTAAAATAAATG